>NC_060273.1:17926832-17971169 GCF_021613505.1 Equus quagga | reverse complement strand
CCCCCCCCCCCCCCCCCCCCCCCCCGCCCAGAGTGCAGGGCAGAGGGGTGGCAGGGCCAGGCTGGGGCGTCAGAAGCCGCCAAACTCACATTATTGGCCGCTGATTCCTCAATGGTGCGATAGTTGAATTCTTGGAAGTAGATGTTGAGCTTGACAATTCCCTTCCTGCAGGAGGCAGCAAGAAGGGCTGGTGACCTCTCCCCAAGACACAGACACACACACACACACACACACACACACACACACGCGGGAAAGGCTGCCAAGGGGCCGCCCCAGCCCTCCTCTCGCTCAAGCTTCTCACATGCCCACACCCAGGAGTGGTGAGGTCCAAGCAAGAGCCAGTAGTGCTGCCCTTCCCAACCCCTCTGAGCCCTGAGGCCACAAAGGGCATCTCTGTCCAGCACCCATCCTGTGGGCCCCTTTCTGAACCAGCTTCCTAAAGGATACTCCGGCCAAGACAGCCCCAAGGATCCGCTGAGCTCCCCTCTCCCACCCCCGGGGTGGCCAGCCCATACACAGTAGATGCTGCAGAGAGTCCTAAGCCCTGCTCCCCTGTCAGGGGCCCTGGGGCAGAGAAGCGTGGCTGAATGGGCTTCCCCCTTACACCTGATGGTCCTCAGAAAGGCTATGCTGTCTCCCACCTCCAGAAGCCTGGACATCTCTGTCTCTTCTTATTTGTCTGAACAGTTCCTATTCTTCCTTAGAGGATTAGCTCAAGTGCCACCTCCCTATACAGACCTCCCTTGTCTCGCAGGCAGACAGAGGCTCCTTCTTTGCCGTGCTTCCCCAGGAGGGTCTTGTACAGACTCTCATCACCATAAGCCCTATTTGCAGATCTCTGTTCTCTAGCCTCGAGCTTCCTGATAATACGGACTTTGTGTCTTTCTTGTGCTCAATGCATGTTTGTGTTGAATGGATGGAGGCTGGGTGAGTGGAAGAATGGAAGGATGGATAATGGAGGGATAAATGGATGGATCGGTGGATGGATGGGTGGGTGGGTGGGTGGATGGATGGATGGGTGAGTAGATAGATGGATGATTGGAAGATGGGAAGGATGAAGGATAGATGGATGGGTGGGTGGATGGGTGGATGAGTGAGTGGATAGATAGATGGGTGGAAGAATGGAAGGATGAGAGATGGGTGGATGGATGAGTGGATAGGTGGATGAACAGGTGACAGATGGAGGAACCGGCTCTCCTTTAGGAAGTGGTAGACTCTGAGTCCCCTTGGCTGGCCTCTCTGTCACTGCCAGTGCTTCCTCCTCCAGGCTTGCTCCTGGATCTGACCGATATGAGAAGGTGTCTGAGTAGCTGCCCTATGTCCAAACCCCTCCCCTGAGGCTCTGGTTCCTCCCCTTTTCTGCCTTCCCCAACCCTGCCCAGACTCCAGGCTCACCTGCTCAAGGTGATATTAGTGCTTTGGTCCCGCTCCTGAGACAAGACATGCAAAATCCAGTCCTGGAAACCAAGAAGGCAGCTAAGAAAAATGGTGCCTGCAGCATTCCCTCCCAATCATGCGCCCTGCTACCTCTGGGAGGCAGACCACAGCCCTGTATCTTCCTGAAGCCCCCTGGGGACCATGTGTTGACACGGGGAGGAGGAGGAAGGTAATGGTGCACGCTGTGGCTGCTGCTGGGGGAGAAGGCACTCAGGGCTCCGGACTCTTCGCCTAGAGGCCCAGCCGTCCCATGCCAGCTCCTTCCCGTCCCTGGCCTTGGCATCTGCTGCTCTCTCTGCCCGCATCCTCCTCCCCAGCCCACCCAGGCTGGTGCAGCCCCATCCTCCGGTTTTAACTCAAATGTCACCTTTTTAGGGAGGCTTTCCCTGACCACCCCCTCTAACGTGGTTTCCCTGGTGACTCTCTCATCATCCGGTTTACTTCCTACACAGGCGTCATCACACTTTGCAGTGGTCTTATTTCTGTGGATTGTCGTCTCTCCCAGGAGAATGTAAGCTCCCTAAAGGCAAAGGACTGTCTGTCTCGTTCACAGCTGGGCCCGCACAGTGCCTGCGGGACACTGGTGGAAGGAAGCAGGGAGGGAGCGAGCACCTTCTCCAAAGTTCCAAAAGGCCTGCAGGCCTAGGCCCACACCTGCCTCTAGCCCGGGACGGGCGGCCAGGAGCTCGGCCGCCCCACCGTCTCACCTCGGAGGCCTCGGAGGGCCACTCAGCCATGGAGATGGTCATCTTGTACTGGGTGTCACTGGAAGAGAGAAGGCAGCCCTGTGACTGTCCCCGCCAGCACCACCCCGGCACGCCCCGCCCCCACCACGCCCGCCCTGGTCTCCGGGCCACACTCACTTGCAGGACTCCTTGCACAAGTTGATGCAGGTCTCCCTCTGGGCCACGTTTATGCGCAGGTCTGAGTAGCAATAGGCTGAGCAGGAGGGGGAGGGGCAAGAGACTTTGAGCAGGGGGTTTCTGGGTGCTTTCCTCCTGCTTTGAGCCTCTGGCACCCTCTGCCCTCCGGGCCCTGGGCCACCTAGGCCTGTGGTTAGGTTGGGTAGGGGAATTATCTCAGTGCAAACTCTCCTGTCATGGGAATCGTCCCTCCCCGCCAACTCCAGTCACTGTGCCTGGCCTGGCCTGGAGGAGCCTCTCCCCAGACACCCCAGACTCAGCCCAGCAGGATCAGGCAGCCTTCCCTCCGCCTGTCGTCCCCGTTCCTGGCCGGGGATGGGGTGAAGGGGTCATGTCGAAGGGATGGGTGGGTGGAAGAGAGAATGTATTCCCCTCTTGTCTACACATTTTGTTGGTTGTAAGAAGCAGTGGGACTCTCTGTGCCGCCCACACCCATCGGTGTTTGGACTCCAGGCCCCCAGGGCTCCAGGCCTGGACCCCACCTCATGTGAGCCCAGCAGGGGCTCCTCCTCCTGTGGCTTCAGGTCTCAAGCCCTTGGAGGCCACTTCACTCTTCCTTCCCATCCCAGCGCCTCACAGAGAGACCTGGTGAGCCCACACAGACACAGACACACATGCTGAGGCTAATACATGTGGTCTTGTGTGTGCATGCACACACGTGCACACAAACCAATGTGCACAAATGCAGATACTGGAAGCAATCCATGTCTGTGCATAAACATATGTGCAGACACTCATGGCAGTCCAGAGTGCTCTTGTGTATCGAGACACAAACCCCAAATGCCCTTTCACCTGTGCACGTGAAAACATAAATGCATGCACACGTGTGCATTCGTCAGCAGCCACACACCCAGGTTCACACGTGTGCAGGCATCTACGTGGCACGTAGACACGTGCCCAGGAGGACAAATTCACTCCTGCACATTTCAAGTGTGCACTTCATGGACTGGAGGAATGGAGGGGGATCTGGAGGGAGGGACTGTGGACGGCGGACGGCGGAGGGGCAGGCGTGGGCACACCCCCAGGCCCTGCTGAGGGCGTGGAGCTCTGTGGTCAGAGCCTCCGTGGGCAGTGGCACAGCTGGCTCGGGCGCCTATGCCTGGGGCTCCACTCACCCCAGTCTGGGAAGTCCTGGTTGTTGCAGTATTTCTCCCCACGAGGCAGCGGGTACAGGTAGTGGCCACAGCTGCAGTTACGGATCATGTGGTCTTGGAAGCAGGAGTGGATACAGGCCTGGCGGGGCAGGACACAGACATGACTGGTGATGGGGCCCAGGGAAGTTCAGGTGCAGGCCAAGGGAGAAGGGTGCCAGGGGAGGTGTCCCTCTGGCTGGGAAGTGATGAAAGCAGCCAAGCTGAGCCTACTGACCCCACAGTAAGATGTGACTGTCCTTCCCTGTCCCTGGCCCCCGCAGAGGGACTCAGGCCAGACCTCAGCACCCCAGCTCTCTGAGGATGGCCCCCACCACCTTTCAGAGTTGGGGCCTCACAGGGGACATGGGGAGGGAGGGCTTATTCCAAATACTAAAGCAAACACTGAGAGAGCTCCTGTTACAAGGCTGCAGCCACCTTCCGAGCCCTTTTCATAGAAGGACCCAGAAGGTCAGTCTTGAGGCAGACAGACAGGTCTGCTCTATGTTCCTTCTTCCTGGAGGGAAATGCTCAGGGAAAGCAAGGAGAAGGACCATCTTTGAACGCTCAGAGCTGATGGATGAGGAAGTGAGCTGCGCTGGTTGGTGGAATGTCCCCTGGTTGCGGGGAGGGGAGAAGAGTGGCCTCAGGTCCCCTCAGGGATGTGATGAAATGTGACGGCTGTCTACTCATACTGGGGTTGAGGTCATTCTGACCTGGTTTCAGTCCACTCGGAAGTGAGCCCCAGGCCAGTGTGTCCCAGGCCAGTCATTAACCTCTGAGCCTCAGTTTCCTCATGTTGTACATGTGCGGTGAGGTCAGGAGGTTCAGCTGGCAGGTGGCGCTCAGCAAGCACTCGGAGAATGGAAGTGGCTGTTGCTCAGGTGTCTTCGCCTGTCCAGTTTCCTAAGTCCCGACATGGGGGGGCTCCTCGCTCCAGCCCCTGCCTGCTCCCTCCACTTCCCTGGGCCCTGCCTCACCCAGCCCGGCCAGGGCTCTGGTGGCCTCTCTCCAGCTCCTCCCGCCTGCTGCTTCCCTGGCTACCATGTCTGGTCCTCCTGTTCTCCCTGACAAGCCCCTGGGCTCCCTGCAGCCGGCAGATGAGATGGCCCAGCCGGGAGCACAGCTCTGGGGCGGGGCAGGGGCACAGACGAGGAGCCCTGACTGTGGGCCAGCGTCCTACGTCCTTCCAGACCTCCTTATCTCTCCCGGAAGGTAGCAGTCCTCTCCAGGCCCCAAGTCTGAGCCCGGGGATGGGGCAGGACCTGGTCGGACAGAGCGCCTGACCAGGCCTGGGTCTTTGCCAAGGTCTCTGGCCAGAGTGGCTACTGCACTGGATGAGGCAAAATTGAGGTTTTTCCAGAATGAGGTCCGTACGGCTGGAGCCGGAGGCCTCTGCGGCCCCGTTCTCCATGCTCCCCACTGCCCTGTGCTGCCTTGACCGTCTGTCTAGCCCTCCAGAGGCTCGGAAGATTCCCCGAGTTCTCCATTGCAGGCAGAAGCCCCTCCAGACCAAACCAGCCGGGTCAGACGTGGGGTGGACGGGGTCAGCCGGACAGGGTGGGCGGGCGGGGGCCCACGGAGGAAGGTGGATTTCCTGTGACTAAGGCAAAGGGACAACCATGCCACACGTGGGGTTCTCAGCCACGGAGAGGGGCACTGGGCTGCCCCTTGTCGTGCCATACTTTCCTCATTGCCAAGGCAGACTGGGCTGGCACAGCAAGCATCAGCGAGTGGTCATTTTGTACCTTTTGCAAGGATTCAGACTGTCCTCTCCACTGGGGCCGGGGCCGGGGACAGGCCTCCCGGGCTAACCCTGGAGATCAGGATGAGAGGGAAGCCCCCCAGCTGCAGCTAGAGGGATGGAGGCCAGACACAAGAGGAGCGTCTCAGGAATCTTAATGAGGCCTTCAGCCTGGGGCTGTAAATCCCGACTTCCTCATTCCTAATAACAGTGGCCACATCTCGGGGGTGTTGTAAGAATTAAATGAGTCAACATATGTGAAGCACTTGGAACAGTGCCTCCCTAGCCCCTGATAAGCCTGCTATTATTAGTATATTAATAAATGCTAACAATAATTAAGAATTAGTGTATTATTACCCCGTTGGGGGTACTGAAAGGATCAAATGATAATGTAAAACAAGCAAGCCCTTAGCTCAGCATCTCACACACACCAGGGTCCTTTTTGAGGGACCCCTGAGTGAGACCCTATAATCCTGGGCATGCCCAAGGGCACACCTGCTGAGTGGGAACCCAGGGGCCCGACTGGCTCTGTAGCCCCGAGGACACCCTGGGGTCACAAAACTCCAGCAAAGCTGGCCTTGCGGGGACCAGCTCTCCCAGAGACCTGAGGCCTCGGTCAGGTCGATATGGACAGGCCAAGGTCACGAGGCCTGCCCCGTCTTCCCACCTGGATGGAGTAGGTGGTGTTGTGGTCGCTGTAGAGGTTTGGGATGGGGACGTCAGAGCCGTTCTTGGTGCACCGGCTGTAGGGCTCGCCCTTCCGCTCCAGCCTGTCCTGTATCCAGAAAGGTTGCTCGTGGGGGCCATGTCACCCTAGGAAGCCCCCTCTGGACCCCCGTACCATCAAGCATGTGGGTCTAGGGGATGCTGAAGGGGGCTGGAGAGCCATAGGCCCCAGCAGGCGCCCGAGGGGGCTCATCCTCCACAGAGCATGGCTGCCCTGGCGGGTTCCAGCCAGAAGGCGAGGCAGCAGTGGACCTCGAGGGAGGGCCTGGGCTTGGGGAGGCCTGGATCCCTTCTTCTCAGGCCGTGGGAGGTTGGTCCTGGGCAGGTGGGCTTCCACCCTCAGTCCCCCATTGCTGCCCTTGGGCTGCGGCCATACCACCAGCACCCCGATGGACGTCTCTGTCCCCGACATGGCGTAGATGCCTTCTTCTTTGATGAAGGGGTACGACCTCTGCTCATGAAGCAACAGCCGGGCGCCGGCTGTGGACGTGAGGAAGGGCACGTAGTCCTCCTGGCCTATGTCCAGGATCAGCTTCAGGCCTGCAGGGAAAGTGGGGCCGAGGGCTGCCTGAACTCACTCCCTGAGGCTGAGGGGAGACCCCCACCCACTTGTCCAAGCCCCCTCTAGCCAAGGGCAGCTCCAGCTTTGCAAAAATCCAGACTTCTTACCTTCTCCAAGGCCCCCACCCCAGTCCAAGCCACCACTGTCTGACTTGGGCTCCTTTCCCTGCCATTCCCCCCCCATAATCTCTTTTCCACATGGCGGGAAGATCTAGGGGCACAGCACGGCACGGCCCCACCTCAGACCACAACGGTCCTCATTCTCTCTGTTCAGTCCCTCTTGGCTTCCATGCCCTTTTCTGCTGCTGGGCCTTCACAAATGCTATTCCCTCGAGAATGCTGTTCCCTCACTCCGGAATGCTGTCCCTGCCCTCACCCTTCATCTAGAAATTCCTGCTCTTCTTTCAGATCTTGGCCCAAGTGTCACTTCCTCCAGAAGCCTTCCCTCACTACCTGGACTAGGCCTCAGGGTCTTTGTTATATGCTCTCCTAGCTCTGGAACTTTCTTTCCAAGTACCTGCCCCACTCACGCGACTCTTCGTTTATTGTCTGTCTTCCTTCCCTACTCGACTGTCCCCTTATTGAGGGCAGAGACCACATATGCACCACAGGACTGTGCTAGGTGGTAGGACAATAAGGCTAGCATTTATTGAGCACTTGCTGCATGCTGAGTGCAAGACCAAACGCTTTATTGTACGTGATATCACTGGTGCTCACAAGAGCAGAGGTACTGTTATTATCCCCATTTTACAGATGAGGAAACCGAGGCACAGAGAGGCGAAGGGACTTATTTGAAGTCACCCAGCGAGGAAGTGGAGTTGCTGGGTTCTAAGGCAGACAGCAGGCTCCTGGATCTTAATCACGCACGCACTGCTGTAGCACCTGAGATACACAGTATTTTCAGCAGCACAGGGTACGGCGCGAGGGGTCAGCCCCCAGTCCCCTGGACCAGCAGCCCTGACAGTCACTGAATGACAGCCCACCTCATGGTGGCCGGGAGGTCAGAACCTGAGTGGGGAGGATTTGCTCCCGCCTATCCTGGCACACAGCCTGAAAGCACAGCCACCCTGAGTCCACCAGGCTCTCCCCTGGGACAGGCTGACACGGCGCCTCTGTCATCACCACCTCCCACTTCCCTGCTGCTGTTTGCTCCTTGGCCCACTCTCTGTCTCTCTCAAGAAGTGCACAGCAACGAGGCTGAGGAAGGACTCTGCCCCACGTTCCCTGTGTGATCTTGGGCGAGTTCTGCACAACTCCTCAGAGAATCCGGCACGGATGGAGCATCAACCAGACAGGCGCTGTGTTAAGAGGTTTCCCTGCGTTACGTCTCAATGACTCAGCGAGCCGTACGCTGGCTGCTAGGTTCCTAGAGACTATCTTCGCGTGGGGAAATCAAGGCTTGGAGAAGCTGGGCCTGGACTCAGGCTTGTGCAGACGGTAAATGGTGGAGCTGGGCTTGCACCCGGGCAAGAGCTTGAGCTCTCAGCCACTGCGCTGTCCTGCTTCGGAAGCCTCGCTTTGCTCGTCAGCAGACTGGAAGCAGCAGTCGCTGCCCCAGGGATTCCCGAGTGGCGGGTGAGGGATGGCTGACAGGGCACTGCCCGGCCTCCCCTCGCCCGGCAGAGGCTCAAGCACGGCCACTGCTCCCGTGCCGGCCTCGGCTAAGCCAGCTCCTGCCCTCAACGGCCCATGGTGATTTGGTCTTTGATTTGATTTGATGTGGTGGGTTCTTCAAAGCCCTGGCCCCAGGAGGAACAAGACTTACCGAACTCAGCTCCGGGGTTGGATGAAGGGAGGGCCTTCTCCGTCATGCCCCAGTTGAAGATGTGACAGTTGCCATAATCAGGGTGGAAGATGGACGTGAAGTTCCTAAAAGAAACACCACCAGCTGGAGGGCAGGGCACACCCCAGCCGCTGCCTCCCCTGATCGTCCACTGTCCAGGGCTCGTGGCAGAGTGGAGCTGCTCAGAGAGGCTCAGGAAGGGAGAGGCGAGCAACAGTTCGTTCCGTCCATCCCCCTGCCTCTGTGAGAGGAGATTCCCAGACTCCCTTGGGAAGGAGGGCCGGAAGCAGTCTCTCTGGGGTCGGGGCTCAGGCTCTCTGGCTTAGCCATGAATTATGAGAAACACATTTCTTTGAAGTTTTCATGTGTCTCATCTACAGGGTCTTGTAAGACTGTGTACTGCATCGAATGGTGGCCCCAAAAAACCTATGTCCACATCCTAAGCCCAGGGACCTATGAGTACTATCTTATTTGCAGATGTCATTAAGGATCTTGAGACATGATCATCCTGGATTACCCAGGTGAGCCTTAAACCCAATCACAAGTGTCCTCATAAGGGACAGAAGAGGAGAGACACGCACAGAGGAGAAGCCCCGTGCAGGTGGAGACAGAGATGGGAGGGAGGCAGACACAGGCCGAGCACCGCCTGGGCCCAGCAGAAGCTGGAAGAGGCGACGAGGGCTTCTCCCCAGCACCGTTGGAGCGAGCCCAGCCCTGCTGACCCCTTGATTTGGGACTTCTGGCCTCCTCTGTGACAGAATACGTCTCTGTTGTTTTAAGCTACCTAGTTTGTGGTACTTTGCGATGGTGGCCACAGGACACTAATAGAGACCAGAAGAGAGGGGAGCGCCGGGCAGGGAGTGGTCCAAGGAGCTGCCGAATCCAGCAGGTGGGCTTGTCTGGGAAACTCGGAAGCCCAGGGGAAAGAGGGAAGTGGATGCAGTGGAGGGTCAGGGAGGCGGGGGACGCAGGCGAGGGCGGAAGCAGAGGCCAAGGAAAGAGAGGGCTGCGAAACGAGGCGTGAGGAGCCCCATACGAGGTTCTCTCTTAGGCCGTGGAAACGCTTCCTAAGGAAATAATTCAACAAGAACCGTTTCCATAAAGATGCTCGCACAAGCAGCAACTGCATGATGTAGTTTCAAAGAATTCAGTTAAAGTTTTTTTTTTGGATATGGAACATTTCAAACACGAAAAAGTAGAGAGAACGAAGCCCACACCAGCTTCAACAACCATCACCCCACGGCCAGTCATGGTTCATCTCTGCCCGCCCCCGGCTTCCATGTTATTTTGAAGCAGATCTCAGACATCAGAATTTTATTTGTAAGCATTTCCATAAGTATGCCTAAAAGTTAGAACTCAAAAAATAATACTATTACCATATTAAAAATAATTAACCAAAATTTCTCAATATGATTAAATATTCAGTTCAAAATTCCAGTTATCTCATAAATGTCAATTTTATTTTTACAACTTATTTGTTTAAATCGGGATGCAAATGATGTTAACATGGGATTCGTTAGTCTCTTAAGAATCTTTTAAACTATGGCTCGCTCCATCTGACTTTTTTTTTTCTTGCAATATAGCTGTGAAAAGAGCTCTGGTTTGATCCAGCTGATAATTGAAGACAGAGTGATACAATTAGAGGATCATCATTTCGCACCTCTGACGAAGGAATGGCTTTGGGCAATAGGCACCAGTGGTGACCAATGCTGTGTGCCTTCCATGTGGAGACGCGGCCTTGCCAAAAAAAGTCAGCCCTGACCAGCATCGAGCGTCTGTCTCTAACTACCACTTACAGGAAATACCGGAGACAGAAGAACAGGTTCAAAGACACCACAGAAAGTCCGTCTACACAGTCCAGACCCCAACAGGATAAATAACCCAATTTCTTCAACAAATAAATTGTGAGAGAGGGAAAAGAAGGCAACCTACAGATTAACAGGAACTTAAAAGACTTGGTTTACACTTGAAATATGCAGACTTTAAGTGGATCCTGAGTCAAACAAGCAAACAAACAAACAGGTGACATTTTCAAGTGTGAACATGACTAGATAGTCGATGATATTGGGGAATTATTGTTAATTTTTTTCCAGGTGGGATAGTGGTATTGTGGTTCTGTTAAAAAAGTCTTTTTCTTTTACGGATACGTTCTGAGCTCAGTACAGAGGAGAGAGTGTGCTGTCTGGATTTGCTGCAGAATAAACAGCAGAGGAGGGAAGTGAGTTACGGTCCTTGGATCTGGGTGGTGGGTCCAGAGGAGTTCATCGTACTCTGTTCTGTCTATCTGTGTGTTCTCAGGTCTCCATAAGAAATAGTTTTAAAAATGTCTTTGGAAGGGGCTGGCCCCGTGGCCGAGTGGTTAAGTTCGCGCGCTCCGCTGCAGGCGGCCCAGTGTTTCGTCGGTTCGAATCCTGGGCGCGGACATGGCACTGCTCGTCAGACCACGCTGAGGCAGCGTCCCACATGCCACAACTAGAGGAACCCACAACGAAGAATATACAACTATGTACCGGGGGCTTTGGGGAGAAAAAGGAAAAAATAAAATCTTTTAAAAAAAAAAAAAAGTCTTGGATGTTTTTATATTGTTCTTCTTACTTTATCAAAAACAGGAAAGAATGGGGCCAAGAGCATCAAATGCTCCAGAAACATCAGCGGAAAGGCAGTCATCTTCTGAGCCTCATATTCCACAACATTTGCTGAGCAGCTTTTATGGGCCAGGCCTGTGCTATTTCTCTGTACATTCTCTCATTTAATTCTCAAAATAACCCCACGAGGTCAGCTGCCACTCGTCGCTATGTTCAGATCAGGAGGCCATTTATTTCCTCTATCTTCTGTCCCAGCCTCTGCGCCAGCAGGAGGGGAGTGCAGAGCAGCCACGGAAATCCCATCTGGGAGCTGACCCTGTCACACAGATCCAGCCTGCTTCCCCAGCCTCCGAGGCCAACAGGACAGTCCTGCCCTCGAAGCTCCAGGGCGTGGGAGGCCACGGAGCAGCGTCACAGCAACTCTCTCCTTCTGAACTCTGTCTCTGGCCCGGCCAAGTCTCTCCATCCCCGAGGCTCCCTCCCGGTCCAGCCGCCAGCACCCGGCCTGGGTTCCTGCAGGAGCCTCTGCCTCCACTCGCTCCCCCATGATCTTCTTCCTGCTCAGTGGTCAGGGCGACTGTTTCAGTCATGAATCAGAGATGGCATGCCCCTGCTTAGAACCTCCCAGAGGCTCGTGGCTGCTCACAGATTAAATGCAAACTCTCTCCTTTGGCCTTCTCCCCCTTGTTCGTTTCACTCCAGCGACACTACCAGATATTTTCAAATCCAAGGCCTTGTGGCCGCTCCTCCTTGTGCCTGGAATATTTCTCTGCCCAGCTCTTCAAATAACTGGTCTCTCCTTGTCCCTCAGGTTTCATCTGCACTGAGCCCTCCCCTGACCTCCCCATGCAAAGTCACCTCCCTACCCAGTTACTCCATCGTTTCCACCTGCTGTTCCCTTGACAGAATGCATCCAAATCTGAAACCATCTTCTCTAGTTCATCGCTTACTTATCAGTTCCTCCTGCTTTAGAACGTAAGCCCAGTGTGGGTAGAAGTCTTGTCTGTCCTCAGGAGGAAAGAACTTGGAGGCTAAGAGCCCAAGCTTGGGAGCCGGCCTGCTTGAATTCAAATTCTGGCTCTGTCATTTACTAGCTGGTGAGCTTGGGGAAGTTACCTCCCCTCTCTGTGCCTCGCTTTCCCCACCATAACACTGGGGCAATAATGGTCCCACCGAAAGGACTCGGGTGAGGGTCGGATGCCAAGCATACTGAGGTACTCAGCACAAGCTGGCTGCCACGGCTCACTGCGCTGTCCTCAGGTCCCGGCACATGGTAGACAGACACTCAGTAAATATTGTGTTGGATAAATTATAATATGTAATAAGGGCATCAAGAGAGATAAGACCGGAGGTGCGACACCTAATTCTCCCTGGGGCTGGGGGGTGGGGAGCGGGTCAGGGGAGGGTTCTTGGAGGAGGTGAGGCCCGCGCCAGACTCTAAAGATGAGTAAGAGGCAGCCGAGCCTAGAGGGTGGGGAGGAGAAAGGGCACATGCGGCAGGTGGCAGGGCACAGGCGAAGGCCCGGAGGGAGGAGGAAGCTCTGGGCGGGCGCTGCCGAGTCTGCATTCTGTGGAATCAGGGCTGTGGCCACAAGGAAGGAGCAGAGCGGAGCGAACCAGCTCGAGCTGGGCACGGCTCGAGAGGGAGAGACCCGCCCGAGAGGCGTGCGGACACTGTGTCCCCGAGGAACTGGGCCATCTGCAGCCAGGAGCAGGAGGCTGCTTGGGGCGCGGAGGGAGCCCTCCTGCCCAGGTGGCGCTCTTGGTCTCGCCGTGCGTGCCAACTATTTGCTTGTTGATAACGCTCTTTCCCTGGAGAGGCTGTTCCCAGTCCCGCCACCTCCGCCTCCAGAGCCAGGGGCTTCCCTCCAAAAACCTTTCCTGGGCCAGGGACCAGGCATGCAGACAGACAGCAAGCCTCCAGAAAAGACCGGGAAATAGAGCATCCTAGCAGGAAGCAGTATAACAATAACGGTACTGTGTGGTGGAGGTCAGGAAAGGCTTCCCAGAACAGAAACTAGCTAGCCAGTCCCTAAAGCAATAATAATATTAATAATGCTTATCTCTGTCTAGATCTTGGTTCCTAAATACCATTCTCCCATAAAAGGAACCAGGGCTCCTCAGAGAAATGGCTGATTCCAGGGCGGGGGCATCTGGTAGTGCCGGAAAGTAAGGAAGTACTCAAAAAAAATAAATAAATGGATGGGGACATGTCAAAGGGACACAGGAGCCAACTGAAGGAGCTCCCAGTGGCCATGGCTGGAAGAATTTGAGTAAGAAAATAAATAATGTGCTATTGGATTACAACCCAAATATACCCGAGTCCACACGGGTATAAATAAATGATTGAATAAATAAACAAACGGAGGCCAGACAGCTCCTCCTTACAGAAGCATTCCGAATAGCACACTCTCCCCTCATTAGGAGAGGTGCAGCTCAGCCCTCTGCCCCTAAGACCCGCGCCCCAGGTTCCAGGCTCGGCTTAGAGACTCGCTCCCACCGTTCGGAGCGCGGGCAGGGGAGGGGGTCCCGCAGCTCGCAGAAGCCTATCCAGGCGAGGAAGGACGACATCGTGCGCCGGCTCGTGTGGGTACCAGGAATGCCCTGAACTATGTGATGAGGAGGGCACCTCATTTCTGTGCATTCCTCCCCCGAACCCAAACCTCCAGTTGAGAAAAACAGATAAACCGAAATGGAGGACTTTCTGTAAAACACCTGACCTGTCCTCTGAAACAGTCACAATCGTCCAAAGCCAGGGAGTCTGAGCAGTTGTCACAGCCCAGAGGAGACGAGGGGACAGGACAGCTAAGGCCGTGTGGGCTCTTGGATGGAATCCGGGAGCAGGAAAAGGTCGCTGGGAGAAACTGATGGAATCTGAATAAAGTGCTAAGTTTAGTTAATAGTAACCTGCCCATGTTGGTCTCTTAGTGCCGACAAATTGCCACGGCGATGGAAGATGTCAACAATAGGGAGACTGAGCGAGGCGGGTAAAGAAACTCTCTGTACATCTTTGCGGCTTTTTTATAAATCCAAAATTATTCCACAATTAAAAGTTTATTTTTAGGGGCCGGCCCGGTGGAGCAGCGCTTAAGTGCACACGTTCCTCTTCGGCGGCCCGGGGTTCGCCAATTCGGATCCCCGGGGTGGACATGGCACTGCTTGGCAAGCCATGCGGCGGCAGGCATCCCACATATAAAGTAGAGGAAGATGGGCACATATGCTAGCTCAGGGCCAGTCTTCCTCAGCAAAAAGAGGAGGATTGGCAGCAGATGTTAGCTCAGGGCTAATCTTCCTCAAAAAAAAAAGTTTACTTTTAAAATATTCATATAATTCTCACCATGTGCTAAGCCCTGTTCCAAGCACTTTATCTTAATGTTAAGTCATTTAATCCCCATGAGAGCCCCGTGAGGTCATTTCACTGTCTCCATTTTCCAGACAAGAAAACCAAGGCCAGAGACGCTAAACAGCGCGTCCCACAGCACACAGAGCTGGCATTTGAGCCCAGGCGGTTTGGTATCAGGGTCCAAAGGTGGCTCATGTTTTCCTACAATGGCAGCTGCTGTCTTGAGCATTTGCTATGTACGAGGCAGGAGGATGGAGTCAGAAAGAGAGTGAGGAAGCTCGGGCTGGCGTTTGAAGCCCAGCATTGGGAAGGCAGAGAGGCACGTGTCCTCCGTGTCCTCTGGCACCACGTCTGAGGCTGACTCAGGGAGGCTGGGGACCAGCCAGCTGTGAGAGCGAAGGGGAGGTGAGAGATGAGATGGACTGAGGTTTCTGTGCCAGGTCGTGGGTGCACCTTCCGCTCAGACCTGCCAAGGGCTGGAGCACGAGGCTTGGGAAAGGTGGGCGGGGAGGGACAGTGAGGTTCTCGATTTCTGATGAGTGACGCAGGGTGGGCCTGGCCCAGACTGCCAGCTCTGCCACTCACCAGCTGTGTGACCTCAGAGACTTTGCTTAACCTCTCTGTGCCTCAGTTGTGTCATATAAAATGGGGCAAAGTAATAGTACATTTCTCACGAGCTCATTGCCAGGGTTAAACTAATTTTACACACGTAAAGTGCTAAGAATAATGCGTGGCATGTGAGAAGGGCTCAACAGATGTTAGCCTTATTGGGGGACCGGCCTGGTGGCACAGTGGTTAAGTTCCTGTGCTCTCCTTCAGTGGCCAGAGGTTCTTGGGTTTGGATCCCCGGTGCAGACCTATGCACCGCTCATCAAGCCGTGCTGTGGCTGCATCCCACATACAAAAAGTAGAGGAAGATGGTCACAGATGTTAGCTCAGGGACAGTCTTCCTCACTCACCAAAAATTAAAAAAAAATAAATGTTAGCATTATTATTAAATAATGAGTTCCTTGTCAAATGTGGGTTTGATGATAACAATAACTACTAGTTATGGAGCCCAGCACTATCGTCCGCCTCTCATGCATATTCACTCCTTTAATATTCGCAATAACCCTGAGGCAGGGTGTGGCGGTCACCCGCTTTCAGGGAGCAGGCAGGCTGCAGCCCTCAGGGCTAAACTTGCTTCAGGTCACGCAGTGTATAAGGCGGAGCGATGATTTGAGCCTGATGGTCTCACCACCAGTGCAGCCTGGACCGCTTCACCAGACTGCTCCCGGCCACAGAAGCTGTGTGGCCAACACTGGGTGTTCTGCCTGCCCATCAACCACCTATTTCCTCTTTTTCTGCTCACAGCTCCTGGGCTTCTCTTTGAGGGATCACCCACCCCCACCCCCAGTCCATGTGACCCACGTGGGACCTGCTTTGGGGGGACCAGGTCGGTCCGGCCCAGCCCGGTGGCCTCCAGAGCCGGCACAGCCCATGAGTGGTGGCTCAGTTCAGGGACTGTGTGCTGTGCAGAGCACATGCCTTCAAACACTGGGGTTGGCTGGGTGAGACAAGCGCCCACTTCAGGCACCAGGGACATGGCAGCAAATCCCCCTTTGCCGGCCCGCTTGCCCTCTGGGGTGTGTGCATCCTCGCTGAGCTGATGGGCCCGATCATGGAAGGCACAGTAGTCTCTCTTTTAGCTGAGAGGGGAGAAATGAATTGGGGGCACGACGACACTAGTCCCCTGGGCACCCCCCAGCATCCTGGCAGGGCTGCCAGGCGTGTTTGGGTAAGGGTGCCCTGAACCAAGTCCCCCGGCCAAGAGAGGGGCTGGACCTAGCCTGAATCAGCCGGCCCCGAGGCAGCCCATAAGGCAGGACATGTCCCCTCGGAGGGGGGCCATCTTGTCCTTCTTCCACCTGTGGGGCTTGCCTTCCCGGATTCACACCAGGGGGCCAGGTGTGCAGCTCCGCCCGCTCAGGGAGCCTTGACACCACCCAAAAAATGCCTGCCCGAGTGCGCCTACGCACACTGGGGGCCCGAGGATCCAGAGCTGTCAGCAGCCTCTCAATAGAGCTTCCTGAAGGTTCAGGAGCTGAGAGAGATGCACCGAGGCCTGTCCCTGGAGGGTGAAACTGGAGTCTGTCACTCATCCAGAACGGGCAGACTCAGCCAACAGCCCCCTCTCCAGAGGCCTGGCGTGGGAGACCCTGAAGCCCCAGGCCAGGAGGACCGGGCAAAGCTTGGCTCGCAGGCCCAGGGGAGCTGTCAGGAGCAGGGGAGGCGAGGAAGGTGTGGGTCTGCAGCCCAGCCGTCAGAGGACCCAGGCGTCCAGGGTCAGTGTCACCCTCATTCTGCCGTCCTCTCGACATTGGGGTCGTCTGGGAAAGGACATGCAGCGAACACCTCCAGGGCCCTGCTCTACATGCTGACGGAGCCCACTTACTCTCCATGGTAATTCTAGGACGTGTGCACAGTTTTGCCCATTTTAGGGATGAGAAAACTGAGGGCAGTTGGTGCTGGGCTGTCCGCCCAGGTCCCCGGCTTCGGAGTGTCAGAGGCTAAGAGCTCCCGGCTGCCCCTTCGCCAGCCCCCTTGCTTGGGGAGTCAGGAGACCCGCGCCATCCTCTTGGGGGTGGCACACAGCCAATGATGGGTGACGGGGACACGTACAAAGGCTGGCCCCTCGCTGGTGCTCCAGAGCCCCTGTGAATCAGGCCGGGCCCAGACGTCTCCTGTGAGCCCATCCTCGCTTCGCCCTCCCTCCTTCCCGATCCTGCTTTCCTTACAGACTCTTCCTAAAGCCACGCCGTCAGCATGTCCCAGGGCCTTCAAAGCACCCCTTGCTCAGGCTCTGCCCCAGGAGCCCCGGGTGGCTCTCACCTGTGACTGCAGGGCTCCGCCCCGAACAGGCAGGCCAGGATCAGCTGCTCGCCAGGGTAGCTCATCGCCACCAGCTCCTGCCGCGGCACCTGAGAGAAGATGTTGGTGGCCTGCAGGACATACCACTCCATCACGGCCTGGGTGGCGCTGGTGAAGTTCCGGAAGGTGCACACGGTCCCGTTGAGGCTGCACTGTGGAGGCCAAGAGGGGCTCCTGTGGGTGCCGGCGAGGCTGGCAGGGCCCCAGCCACCGCACCAGGGTACGGGTGCGAGTGCTCTGCCAGCACCCTGCCTCTGGCTGCACCTAGGGGCTGGGGCCACCAGCTGCTGGGCCAGTGGCACCCCCATGTACACTCTTGCTTACACACGCTCAGGGACCGCGTCCTCACACATGGCCGCACAGTCACAAGGACCCACAGAGCCACCAGCCAACCCCAAATACAGCCTTACACATAAGGGAACATACACACACATGCACTCACACACGTGCACACACGTACACACACATAGGTACAGAGATGGACGCCCGCTTTCTGACATCACAGCCACATGACGGCATGGTCACAACTACGCACACACGCATCCACATGCCCCCCAAGCCCACACACCTGCATTCCACAGTGGCACCTCACGAGTGCTCACGTGGGCATGTATAGGGACAGGCCCCCTGGAGGCCATGTGGACCACGAGGGAATCAAGTCTCTGTGCTCTGCCCCCCACTCCGCGGGGGGAGGACCCGGGCCTTGTCCGCCTGTGCCCCCGAGGCAGGGTGGCAGGGCCCCCCCTCTTTGCTGCAGCCAACCAACCTCCCCCTCCCCCAGAAGCCCAGGTCCCCAGACACAGCACAGACTCGGCCCTGGGTTCCTGCCTGGGCCACTCTGCCTCTGTCAGCCTCAGAGTGGGCCTCCCTTCTGGGGGCCAGGAGCCCTGACCTTCTGAGACAGCCCTCGGGGCGGCCAGAGCACTGTTCTCAGGCCTCCTTGTCACCCCCAAGGGAGACGACAATAACACTCACTCTCTGGGGCTCTGTCCCAGGGCTTTACTAACCCGCCCACTTCTCACTGCAACCCCACCCCATCACCGCGAGGCTGAGGCCCGGGGAGGCAGAGGGGTTAAGGAAGGTGTGGCAGCAGCAGCCCCCCACTGCATGCACACACATGCACTACATGCCCACACACGCATGCACGAGCGCCCGCACTATGTGTTCACACATGCATGCATGCACACGCACACACAGGGCCTGACCCTGAGAGTCGGGGCAGCACCAGGGACAAGCCTGCTTTACAGATGAGGACATGGACACGGGAAGCTGGGTCACTGCACCAAAAAGACGTCGGGCTCTGGAGCCTCATGCTATTTTCTGGTTTGTGTAGCAAAATGACGGGAGGCCCCAGCCTGATGGATCCCCATCCAAGGGGATCATCAAAGTCACTAGAAAGCCCATGAACAATACAGATTCCTGGGCCCCGGGTCCAGAACTGTCCACTCGGATTCCCCGAGAGTGGGGTGCAGGGACCGGCAGAGTCATGCAGCTCCCCAGGGGATCCAGGCCTGACAGGGACCATCTTCCCACCTGCGGGCTGCAGGCTCCCAGCATCCCAGTGCAGGGCAGTTACGCTACGCATCTGTCCTGCACAGCTGTGGGTTTTCACTGCCCAACGTTTATGTCTATGTCTTCTGATAATAAGACTTAATTCCTCCTTCAGGGAACCACCCTTTGCCTCTTGCTCAGTCCACGTGGTCTGACAGAGGCTGACATCACCCCCAGCTCCAGGAATGACCTGGACTGGTCCATCATGAGAGCCCATCCTCCACCCCACAGGGATAGATTTAGGGGTGAGCATGTGACCTGATGAGTCAGCCCCAGGACTTTTGCTGGGGCTGCTGGGAAACAGGGACTCTGTTTCTGGGGAGAGTGCTGAGTTGGTGGGGTGTACTTCTGGCATTGTCAGCGCCCTCTGCATGGGGAAGGCCTGCCAGAGAGTGAAGTCAACTGAGACAAAAACTGAGCCAACATGGAGAGAGATCAAGTCTCGATGACAGCATTTGAACACCTGGATCCAGCCATACCTGAACCCAATGTGCCAAGACTTCTTAGTATGTGAGCCAATGAATTCCCTGTTTTGCTTAGTTTGAACTGGGTCACTTGCATCCAAAAGCATCTTGACTAACATACCAGCTGTTTCTATGTTTCAAAAAGCTCAGCAAACATACAAAATAGGCCCTGGCTTCCAGCCTGCCTTTTCCCAGTTAGACCCAGATCGTCAAAGGAAAGAAACTCCCATCAGCCTCACTGGATAGACCCCACTGCTTGACGTGTGCCCAGGGCCACTTACTAGTTTCATGGCCACTTTGCACCCCTGGGCATCACAGGTCCTTCCTGGTGCTGGGCTGCTGCTTGCTGAGCTGTTGTGATTGTCCCCAAAGAGGTCAAGGACCACTGGCTTGTGAGGATTCTGCTCATCGATAAGCACCAGGGGCGTGTGGTTCCAGATGGTGAAGTTCAGGGCCTCGGTGGCGTTGGCATGGCTTGGCTCAGGAGCCAGGATCCTCTCCAGAACTGCGTCCATCAGTTCATCCAGGTCCTTCAGCCAATGCCTGACTTTGGAATACCTGGGTGGGGGAGAGGGCGGGTCGGGGGGCAAAGGCTAGCTGTGAGGCTGAGCAATGACAGTCTGGGGTCCCCTCCTACTCCACGTGTGAGAAGAATGCCCTGCCCAAGCACCTGCCCCTCTATCCACCCACCAGTGCATCCATGTGTCAATCTACCCACCCACTCGCTAAGTATTCAGTGAGTACCTACTATGCGCCAGGCTCCCTGCAAGGCACAGCAGACACAGTAGCAAACAGGACCGACTGGGTCTCTTTCCTTATGAAACTCACATTCTAGTGAGGAAGAATCATAGGAGCTACGGATATTGATCACTTAGCATGTGCCAGGTGCTAGGTGCTGTCTGTGTCTTATTTAATCTTTGCCGCAATTGTATGGTCATCCCCACATACAGATAAAGAAACTGATGTTCTGGGAGTTGCTTGATGTCCCAAGCTCGCCCGCTGATGAGGGGAGAGCCAGGGTTGGAAGCGGGTTTGGCGAGTTCCAGAGGGCGCGCTGTTTGTGCACAGGGGTTCTGATCCCCGCTCCCGGGAGGGGATAGGAAGTGCAAGGAGGAGGGCAGGTCTGCGACCCCGAGGTCCTCATCCTCCAGCAGTGATTCTGGAGACAGGAGCATGTTTCAGAAGGGAGAAGATGGCTGCGACTGCAGGGCCGGGCTCCAGGATCTGCTCTCAGCTCCTGCAGGCTCCCGTGCTGGACACGACGACCAGGCAGTCTGGCGGAAATGTGTCCATACCGCGGAGTGTCCCCACCAGGCACTGTGTGGGGGCCCCAGGCCCTGCACCCCGGTCATTCCAGACCCAGTGTACCCCAGACCTTGCCCCAGAATGTGGTCTCCAGGGTGGTGTGTGTCAGCACTGGCTGGTGGATGTCCTACAGCAAGAGCACTAGACCCTGGACGCAGGCCCAGGTCCTGGCACAAAGGTGACATTGGCCACAGAAATCGCCTCTCCCCAACCATTAAACCAGCCACCTCTGTGCACACAGGAAGAGGAAATTGGGAAGGGTGGGGGCCGCAGAGGGGGTCCTATTACAGCCTCAAGGGCCACAGTGCTGTGGAGCTCGTTGGGTCATTGCAGGGGCTCTGGGTTCAAATCCCAACATGACACTCAATATCTGTGTGACCTAGGGCAAGTTAACCTCTCTGAGGCTCTGTTCTCTCATCTACAGAGTGGGGGGGATTAAAATATGTACCCTAGAGGGCTGGGGGGATTCAATGAGGAGAAGCTCATAGAGCACTTGGTACAGAGCGTGGACACAGCGTTGTTATTATAATTATTAAGGATCCTCTTGGGTAGCACCAAGGACTCACTCAAGCAGGAGCCATATTATTAGAAAGGAGGGAATTTCTGATAACTGGAAATGTAATTGGGAAGTATGAGTTCACTTCCAGGACCTTCTTTGGGTAAGAATGTTCTCTGTGACTAGCCATGCTGGCTTTTCTTTCAATTCCTTGGACACACCAAGCTCTGTCTCACCCCAGGGCCTTTGCATGCCCTGTATCCTCCAGTTTGGGTCCTCTTCACTCTGCTTGGCTACCTTCTACTCATTCCTTGGGGCATTTTCTCTGACTGACCCCCTGCCTCTCTTCAATGTTGACTAGGTTGGGTCCCCTTGTGCGTCCCTGTCATAGGACTTGCCATCAAGGGGTTAAACAGTGGCAGCTCTGGAGTCAGGTCAGGCCTGGGTTCAAATCTCACAGTTGTCCACTGTGTGTCTCTGGGTAAGTTCCCTCACCTCTCTGAATCTCTGTTTCCTGATCTGTAAATTGGGGCCACATCAGGGTGGTTGTGTGGATCAGAATTACACAACTTACCCAAAGAACACCCAACATACTGCCTGGCATCTCATAAGCACTCAAGGCGTGGTAGCTATATATTTTTTTATCATCACAATTATAATTAATTCAATATCGATGGGGGGGAAGATTAATGTCTGTTTTCTCTGGCAGGCTGTGAAGAGGGCAGGGACTTTGTTTTCTTCACTGACGTAGTCCCAGGGCCTGGCACATAGTAGGTGCTCAAAAAATGAATCAATAAATAGGCACCAGCATGCCTGAAGGGCCTACCCGATATTTTACTGCTTTCTTTAAGCCTAGGAAGTTTATGAATTTTGAATCTTACTGGCTGCAAAGGGGTGGAAACAAAGAGGGAAAGAGAGAGAAGGAGAAAGAGAAAGGAGAGAAGGAGAGGAAGGAGGGAAGAAGGGAGGGAAAGAAAGAAAGGAAAGGAAAGCTGGAAGGACAGGAGAAAGACGAGCAGAAAAGCCGCGCACCAGCCTGCCGGTGCTCCGGGGACCACCTACTGGAAGGGGCTGGCGTTGCAGATGGTGACGGCGGGGAAGTCCATGGTCTTGAAGCCGACGGAGAGGGAGACGCTGACCTCCCAGCTCAGGTAGGTCCTGATGAAGATGCCCCACTGCCAGCAGACGAGGGCGGCGAAGAGCAGGGTGAGCAGGAACCACATGGCCTTCTTCTTGGGCCCCTCGCAGATGATGCGCTTGGGGCCGTGGGTGTTGGTGTTGTCGCAGTACCACACCAGCAGCTCCTTGTAGGTGTAGCCGGGGCCCTTCTGCAGCCGGTGCAGGCCCTTCAGCAGGTACTTCTTCACGTGCATTGTGGCACCTGCAGCGGGACACGGGAAAGCCACGTCAGACACAACATCAGCCTCGCATCCGAGGATGTCCCAGTTGTGACCGGAGCGTGGGCACGCGAGACAGACACACCAGGCTGCACACCCCAGCCCTCCCTCCCTCCCTTCCTTCCTGCCAACTGTCATCTATCCATCCAACCAACCAGAAAGCATTTATTGAGTCCCTACTGTATGCCAGGCACTGAATTAGTCCCTCTGACTCAATGATGAGCAAAATGGACAAGGTTTCTGCCCTTTAGGAATTTCCAGCCTAGTGGACGAGTTACTTAAGCTCTTAACTCCTTAGGTATGCCACCTGTAAAATGGGGACAACTGTACCTAATTTATAGGATTGCTGAGAGGGTGAAATGAGGTGATGTGTAAAAATGCTGAAGATAGTACCTAGCACAGACTAAGTGCTCAATCTGTTAGCTGCCATCATGACAAGCTGTTAGCGGGTGAGACAGATGTTAATCAAACAACCCATCAAAATCACATACTTCCAGAATGTGCTGGGCAGGATGGGAGCCTGGGCCCTGAGATCCCAGAGGCAGTAAAGGGTGGCGGGGAAGAAAGGATGCTGGAGCCAGAATGTCTGGCTTTGAATCTTGGCTCCACCACTTTCTAGATGTGTGACTTTGAGCCAATCATTTTCTCTGTGCCTCAGTTTCCTCATCTGTAAAAGGGGGATAATAACAGCCTCCACCCCACAGGGTTGCTGGGAAGACTGAAGGAAAAGATGTAGCGTGTGGATTAATGCCAGGCATCCAAGTGACAGCCATTGTTATGACAGAGGGGAGGGCCAGAAGCCTGAGAGTCCCCAGAAAGGCAGAGAGTCAAAGGGCAGCAGCGTTAACTAGGTGAAGGGGGGCACTCAGGTGCAGGGACAAAGGCTGTGAGGGGAAGGCAGCCTGGGGAGGTGAGCAGGGCCAGGCCATGCAGCGCCTTGTGGCCAGGATAAGGATTTGGGTTTCAATCCTAGAGGATTGGCACATTTGGAGGCGTGGAGGTGGGAGGCTGTCGAATCTGCGACTGGAAAAGAACACTCTAGCTGCTCTGTGGACACGGATTGGAATGGGGTGAGGGGGTCCAGGAGCCTCGGCTGCTGGCTGTGGTCGTGCAGGAATGGCTAGCCTTTCCGAGACTCTGTTTCCTGTCTGTATGAGCAGACAGGGTTCCTGTGGAGATGAACCAAGATGCTTGCCACAGAGCCCGGCACAGGATGCCTTCTCAGGAAATACCTGCTTCTCCTGGCTTGTCCCCGGATACAGTGCAAGAGCACCCCAGCCCTGTCGAAGGTCACCTCTTTCATGTAGCTGTCCTGACACCCTGGCTGGAAAGACCCTGGCCTTCCTCTCGGAGCCTCTGTCGTTCTGGGGGCACTGTGGCAGGCAGTGCAGGGCCTGCTTGGCCAGCATCCTCTCCCCTGGCTCCGATGTTTCCTCAGGCGAACTGCTCCTCCCCCAGTCTCTGTGAGTTGCCAGATTGATCTCCACTCCTAGTCTGGGGAGGTGCTCACACAACCCCAGTTAGGACCACCGGGACTCAATTCTGTTACTTTATGCTGGAATAACTGAAGAAGAGACTCCTTTTAGCGAAGAATACTAAGCTGGTGGTATTTGGCACCACAAATGCCTGGAACTCCGCTGAACAGCCAAATGAGTAATTGCAGACCTTCATACCCAAACAGAGATCTTAAACGTGTCCGACCACGTTCACTCCTGACCTGACCTTCTCACACAGTAACATCCCTCGCCTTCCCGGCCGAAGCATTGGAGGCTTTCCCCTCTACCTCCAGCGCCTCTGCTGTCTGATGGAAATCCAGCTCCGTGTGCTGGCCCTGGCCATCAGGGCTGTAAGACAGACATTCACAGACTCATCCAGCCCCACCTTTCCCCAGAGGGCCCGTTTCCTGCTCTGGGGTAATAAAATAATAGTAATTATGATAATGACAACTACGAGAGCTACATCAAGGTACTAGATGTTTACCCCCATCCAGGCACTGTGAGGGGTGCATATGTTACTTCCTTCTTATACATCATTATCCATGACTATAGACTTGGGAAGAACCGGGGCTTTGTCTGTCTTGTATCGTGCGGTACCCCAAGGCCTCATAGGTGAACAGCACATAAGGCTCCAGTAAACAGTTGTGAAAGAAAGAGACAAAGGGCCTCTTGAGGTCTGCCCCTTTCCATTCCCACCCGATCGTTCTGATTCAGTCAAGGAGAAAGTCTCAGTTTGGTACAAACAGGTCGTTAACATCTCCCTGGGTCCTGCTAAGCTCCCAGCTGAACAATGAGGCCTCAGATTCAGAGCCGTGTCAAGCAACAGGAGCCACTTAGAATAAACAACATTCTGTTTCCACTGGGCTTATTTTTAAGAGAGATCTTCTGTTTACAGCAAGAGATACTGGCCTTTGCTTTAAGTTCATAAATACACTTAAGTGGAAATAAAAGGGAAATGCACTTAAAGAAAAATCTTCAGTAAACCATTGTATTACGTGCAGCAAAAACTGTGACAATGGTAGGCAAATAACAGAGAAGCCTGTTGAGAATTGGCTTATCTCCTAACTAGTTTGGTCCCTTGGGCCATTCGCCCAGTAAAAATCAATTAAATGCTCCAAACAACTTTATGTCATTCTCGTCAGATTTTTACCCCCAAGGTGACAAATGGTCTGTGTTTGGAGTGTATACACAGCTTGCATAGAAAAGCCTAAGTCAGTCTGTAGCTTAAACCAACCCAAACAAGCCAAGTGGCGATTGGGTCCACATATGGACGCAGAAAGTGTGCACACCGTCATGCTTCAGGAGTCACAGATTGCTATCTACAAGTTGACCTCGACCTCACGGTAAAGGTTCTCGGCAGCAAATGCAAAAACAATGCATGTTGCATACCGTGGCTGCTGTTGTCTTACGAGGGAAAACATCCACCCACTTTCAGAGACGAATTTTCCCTGAGACTTTGACTCAGTCTCCTGGCAGAAGGAAAATTAGGAACCCAGTGTGGGTCTCTACTTAATATTTTGACAAAAGACACATAAACGCTATTCATGTGGCCAATTCTTCTGAATCTCCTGAATGAGAGGGTGCAAATGGACGACCCAGGAGCTGTACTGGTTTTGCAAAATTTTTTGTTGTTGTTTGCACAGTATTTTTTTTTAAAGTTCCCTTTTAAAAATAACAGCTTGATGAGATGTAATTCACATACCATATAACTCATCCATTTAATGTATAGAATTCAGCAGATTTTAGTATATTCAGAGTTGTTCAACCATCGTCACAATAAATTTTAAAATTTTTTCATCTCCCCCAAAAGAAACCCTGGACCCGTTAGCCTTCCATCCTCATTCCCCCCTTCCTCCACCCGCCCCCAATCCCAGGCAACCACTAATCTATTTTCTGTCTCTATAGATTGGCCTATTCTGGATGTTTCGTATAAATGGAATCAGACATTATGTGGTCTTTCGTGACTGGCTTCTTTCATTTAGCATAATGTTTTCAAGGTTCGTCCATGTTGTAGCATGGATTATAACTTCATCTCTTATCGGCAAATAATATTCCATCTTATGGATGCGTCACATTTTATGTATCCATTCGTCAGTTGATGGACATTCGGATTGTTTTCACTTTCTGGCTATTTTGAGCAATACTGCTTTGAGCAATCACGTACAAGTGTTTGTGTGGACATACGTTTTCATTTCTCTTGGGTATATACCTAGGAGTGGATATACCCACTGGATCATATGGTAATTCTATGTTTAACCTTTTGAAGGAATCCCAGACTGCTTTCCAAAGTGGCTGCACTATTTTACAATTCCAACCACAGTGTGTGAACATTCTAATTTCTCTACATCCTCCTAATCCTTGTTATTATTGACTAAAAAATATTATCATAGCCATTCTAGTGGATGTGAAGTGGTATCTTATTCTGGTTTGATTTGCATTTTCCTGATAGCTAACGATGTTGACCATCTTTTCATGTACTTCTTGGCCAATATATTCATTATATTGCCACTATATCTTCTTAGGAGAACTACCCATTCAGATCCTTTGCTCATATTTTAATTGGATTGTCTTTTTATTATTAAGTTGTGTTATTTATATGTATATTTCTATATATAAGTCCCTTATCAGATATAGGATTTGCAAAAATGTTCTCCTAGTTTGTGGGTTATCTTTTCACTTTCTTGATGGTGTCCTTCAAAGCACAAAATTTTTTAATTTTGATGATGCCCAATTTGTCTATATTTCTTTTGTTGCTGGTGCTTTGGTGTCATATCTAAGAACCCACTGCCTAATCCAAGGTCATATAGATTTATTCCTGTGATTTATTCTAAGAGTTTTATAATTTTAGCTCTTATAGTTAGGTCTTTGATTCAGTTTGAGTTAGTTTTTGCGTGTGGTGTGAGGTAGGGGTTCAGCATCATTCTTTTGCACGTGGATACCCACTTGTCTGAACACTGAGACTGTTCTCTCTCCATTTATCTGTCTTGGCACGCTTAGTGTTTTTGAAAAAAATACTACTAAAAGAAAACCTAAATAAATGGAGATATACCATGGTCATAGGTCAGAAGACTCAGTATTGTTAAGATGTCAATTAACCCCAAATTGACCTTTAGAGTTAATTCAGTCCTACTCAAAATTCCAGCAGACTTTTGGCAGAAATCAACAAACTGATTCTGAAAAGCAAAAGACCTAAAATGGAAAAAAAAAAACCCACTTTTGAAAAAGAAGAACAAAATTGAAGATACTATCTGTTATCAAGACTTACTATCAGGTACAGTAATCAGAACAGTGTGATACGTATTGATCAATGGAGTAGCACCGAGAGTCCACAAATAGACCTCGAAAGGTGCTAAGGTAATTTAAGGCAGGAAGGATAGTCTTTTCAATTAAAGATGCTGGAACTAATGGACGTCCATAGTAAAAAATGGGAATCTCAACTCCTACCCCACATTATACACAAAAATGAGCTGCAATGGATCAGAGATGTAAACATGAGAGCTAAAACTGTAAAACACCCAGAAGAAAGTACAGGAGAATGTCTATGCAACCTTGGGTTAGGCAAAGATCTTTTAGATAGGACACTAAAATCATGGCTAATAAAAAAAACATAAATTGTACTTTATTAAAACTAAAATCTCCTGCTCCTCAAAACACACTGTTAAGAAAACGAAAGAGCAAGCCACTGGGAGAAGATATGTGTCATAATATGTCTGACATAGAATTTGTATGTAGAATATATAAAGAGTTCTTACAACTCAATAATAAGACAAACAACCCAACAAAAAATGGGCAAAAGATTTGAAAAGACGCTTCATAAAAGAAGATATATGAATGACCCATAAGCACGTGAAAAGATGCTTCCATCATTAGTCATTGGGGAAATGCAAATCCAAACCACAAGGAAATACTATTTCCCACCCACCAGAAGAACTGACAGCACCTAGTGTTAGTGACGCTGTGGAGCAATCAGAACTCTCCTACACGGCTGGTTGGAATGCAAAATGGTGCAGTCGTTTTGGAAAACAGTTTGGCAGTTTCTCATAAAGTGAAACGGACATTTATCTTATGACCTACCGATTCCACTTTTATTTATCCAAGAGAACTGAAAACATATGTTCACACAAAGACTTGTATATATATATTCACAACAGCCTTATTCATTAATAACTCCAAATTGGAAACAATCCAAATGTCCACCAACAAGTGAATAAATAAATAAACTGTGGTATATCCATACAATGGAATACTGTTCAGCAATAAAAAGGAACCAACTACTGATACATACAACAACACAGATAGATAAAAAAAAACTTATGCTGAATAAAAGAAGCTAGACACAAAAGGGTACGTGCTATATGATTCCATTTATATGAAGCCCTAGAAAAGACAGACTAATCTACAGTGACAGAAAGTAGATCAGAGATTCCCTGGACCTGGAGTGAATAGAGAATTAACTAGAAAGGTACATAGGGGAACTTTCTGGGGGTGAGGAAAACTTCTATATCTTGAGTGGGATGATGATTAATTTGAGATAAATATATGATAAAAACTTATCAAATGCTACATTTAAAATGGAGATATTTTATTGTACATAAATTATATCTAAATAAAGTTTTAACAGAACACACAAATCTATTGCCGTTTCCAAATCATGAAAATTAAATTACTAAATTATTTCACAATTATTAAATTATTTCATATTTTTAAAAATCCAGATTTTCTCCATCTTTTGAAAAATCAGAAAGATCTGCCAATTGTCCACGCATGGAACATCCTGCTAGAACTGAAGGGCAGCTGCCCTCCTAAGATGCAGCATGTGCTCCGCACGCAGTTCAGCCCGGTTTACCCCATTCTCTATTTGCTTAGCCCGCTTTACTCATTTTTTTATTCCTGCTTTGGCTTACGTGGACATCAGACTTTGTGAGCCTTGTAAATTATAGGTCAGACGCTTTCATTAAAATCCCTTGTACTTATTTTTGCAGCAAAACCTCAATTATCCAAAGTTATCAGGGAATAAGCGTTCTGGATAGCTGGATTTTTATAGTTAATTGAAGGTTAACCTGAAAATGGATTTGACTCTGGTTATTGAAAAATCTTTCATGTGTCCGTCTCTGCTAGGGCAACTCCAGATCATGACTGACTCTTTGTTCTCAAGCACCTCACCATGGCCCGGGCCACAGATGGGGCTCGCTGCACCGGGCTAGACATGGTGAAGGAGGGCTTTTTAGGGGAGTGGTCAGAATTCTCCAGGGGCCAGGACATACCCTGGACATCGTTTCTATTTACAAATGCAAATATTATCTGCTTTCCAGGCACCAGGATCTTGGTCTCTAAATACCACTCTTGACTAAAAGGAACCAAAGCTTCTTAGAAACATGGTTGATACCAGTTTTGGTGCAGGAAATGTACAAAACGAACCTGGGGTGTCTATTCATCCCAGAAAGCAAAGGCAGGTATGAGAGGTCAAAAGGACTCCTTGAAGGGGTTCTCACTGGCACAGAGGGGACAATGTGAGCATCTTTAAAAAAAGCAACACGCAATTAATTGAAACATATTAAATGCGTAAAAAAATCCATAGGTTCATAATGATACTAAAAAAGGGAGCAGTGAGTAAAACAATAATGTTATTAATAAATAAAAGTCCCATTCATAAATGGGTCCCATTCAGTTGTTTCACCTGTATTTGGGGCTCTAGCAGCTATTATGTTCAGTAAACTCCTTAATTCAATGCAAAGGTCTGCAAATTTCAACTCAAGATCCAGCCCAAAGCCTGTTTTTCTATACATTCGCGCTAAGAATGGTTTTTATATTTTTAGAGGGTTATAAAAAAAAGAAGTCTATGTGACAGAGACGTAAGTGGCCCTTTACAGAAAAAGCTTGTCAACGTCTGATTTACCGTGTCCTATATGTTTGCATGAAACACAAAGAAATCTTTAAAATAGGTTTTCATATAAGTACGCATAATTTTTTTATTTTTCCCCAAAATATCTGCTAATTTAATGTTTCCCAAACATCAATCATTTGCATACCACCTTCACAACTTTTGCTAAATCCATGTTAGCACTTGTGTCATTATTTACTTGATAAATAACATTGCCTCAACTCACTTTTTTTGCTTAAAAAAAATTGAGTGTTGTCCTAAGCAATATTATGAATACAAAGCAACACTATGCCTGTGAAATAAGTTTGATGTGCTAAGCCATTCTGCCTAATACACATTAAAATAATTTCCCTATTTAAAAAAAGGATTATCTGTGTACCACTTAAAATCATCTTGCTTACCACCCTTTAGGAAATTCTCTGATAACCGTTTTCTCCCCAGCTGAAGCGTACAATCTCTTCTAAGCATCTTCTCATGCATCTGCACACCATCCTTTTAAGTATGTTGGAGTAGGCATAATTATGCCCATTTCACAGAGAAGGTAACTCGAGCACAGAGGGACTTACTCATGGTCACAGAGAGCCAGAGGCAGATCTGGAAATAAAAACCAGGTCGCCAGGCTTCCAGCCACCTCTCATCAATACGCTCCATGGGACACCGAGACTCTTGCCCCAGCTCTGGCGGGTGTCGGGTAAGTCCGCAGCGTGGCAATGGTGGGGCCGCAATGGTGGGGCCGCCCGCCTTCTGCGCGTGGGCATATGCGCCTCGTTCGCCCAAGGCTGCGGCTCACCGACATCCCGGGGTCCCGCCCTAAAGCCAAACTCAGCGCGATTAATGGAGGTCGTAAGAAAAGTCGCGCCCTCCATGGTCCTCCAGGAGGGGCGACCCGCAGTGGTCTTATCTGAGCCGATCAGAGACGGAGAACGTTGCCAACGCACAAGTGAAGAAAAGACAGGGCAGGCCTGCGCGCACTTGTGTAAAATAAAGGCAGCAGAAGCGGCCTTGCGATATTTACCGTGTGTGCATAGCCGTGGCCCTCAAGAAAGAGGACTAGGTGGCTGGGGGACAGACAGGAAAGAGACTTTTAAAAATGAGCTACTCCTTTTGCATCTTTGGTATTTTGGACCATATCAATGTCTAACCTATTCATTTATTCAGTCAGCAAATATTAAACACCGACTGTGTGCTCAGCGTTGTTCTAGGTGCAGAGGGTCTATCAGTAAATAAACAGGAAAGAAAGAAATCCCTGCCTTTGTGTAGCCTACATGCCTGCAGGAGACAGAAAAAAGTATTAAAAAGAGCAATTTTAAAATTTATGCTGATTCGAGTTAAGTTACAAAGAATCTATACGGCAGCCATTAGATTCACGAAGATCAAAAGGCTTTGTAATATCCAGTCATCGGCCAAGCTTTGGGGAAAAGCACACCTCTCCATGGCGGCGGGGTTTAAGTTGGTGCAGCCCCTAGGACAGTAATCTGGCGGTTTCTGTTACATTTACAATGGGACAGCCATGACCCGTCGGTTCCACTTGTGGTGCGCGTGCGCATGCGTGCTTAAATGCGCGGGTGCTTGTACGCCCCTGTGTGTGTGTACAGTAACCATGGGGATTGCAACACCGTCATACCCTCAAACGGGGAGCAACCTGACTGCCCAGAATGAAAAGTCTGCTGTGTGTGTATGGAGCGCAAACCGCTCCACTAGTAGCCGTGGGGGCAAAGCAGGGGAGACCGGCTGCATGTCAGGCTTGCTGGGGGATTCGGCTGCAGATAACAGCTGGACTAGAGCAGTCCCGACAGGTGTGCCTTGAGTGCTTCAGGTCAGGCAAAGTGTTGACGCTCTTGGCCTTTGGGTGGCTGGGCTGGGCTGAGGCACTTGGAGCACCCGTTCCACTCCTCCCCCCGGCTCCCACCGCACCCCACCCGCCATCGGCCACAGGCTGCCTTGTCTTTTTACCATAGCACGTGATACAAAAACTAGATTATTGGTGGTGAGCGGGATGCGGTCTGTGCAGGAACTGACATATAATAATATACACCTGAAATTACACAACGTTATAAACCAATATGACCTCAATAAAATAATTTTTTAAAATAAATAAATAAATAATAAAACGATAAAAAGAAAACACAAATACGCTCATTCTCTGTCCGCCACGGCATGAGAGGTTGGAAGGCAACATGAGAGGTTGAGAAGTGCTTTCAAGTTCATTCCAGCCCCGAAATGCTAAGAATGTACGGCAATGTCACGCTGAGGTCACCTCTGAGTTCTCTGTGGCCGGGTCGTGCCTGGGTCACTCTCCTCCCCCTCTCTGGTGTCAAGGCAGTGGCCACGCTCCCGCACTCCACGGAGATGTCTTTGAGGTCACTGCCCCGTGCTTTGGGGTGGTGTCTGGGGTGGTGTGGGGGAGTGTTGGTAGATCTCCCACGGTTTCACTCCACGGTGGGGTGATGGCTCTCATTCTCCGAGGGAGGGAGCATCCTCCAAGGACAACGAGGAGTTCATAGTCACTGCCTCCAGCAGGCCACCAAATGCCCAAGGTTAAGGACCCAGAAGTGACTTACATCCAACAGGGAGTGGGTGGCACAGTGTTTGGGAGTCAGATCCCAGTTAGGATCTGGCTGTGCTGTTTCTTCAAAGGAGGGGCTCAATCCACAACAACAATAGGTCGGCCTTTTGGAGCCTTAATTTTCTCATCTGTAAAATGGGGATAATAGTACCTGCGCCTTCTAGGTTATTGTCAGGAGTCAGTGAGATAATGCATGGGGAGCACTTTGTGCCTGCACGTAGTAAGTCTTGATAAATGGTAGCTGCTATTTTTATTATTATCATTATTATTTTGTGCAAGGAGCAGAAATACTCAAAATAACCCTGAATATTCACTCTGGGTTGTGGTTGTTGGGACTGTCATTTGTGGGGAAATGACCAGCGGGAGAAGTGGCACCCAGGCTCGACTTCTTGTGGGACTGAGTCCTTCCTTGACAGGAAACTCCCATGGTCCCCAAGGTCTCCAGTGGTCCCCGAGGTCCCCAAGGGCTGGCAACTGACTGTCCCAGACAACTCTTGTAAACAGCTGCTCCTAAACCCAGCCTGCCTGGCACCAGCAGCCACGTACGCATCCCATGGGTACTTGCCATTGACAAGACCACCTTCCACACTTGTCCCACGTGAAGGAAGACCCAGGTGGCTGGGGGTCCCGCCCCTGGAATGGAGCCATCACCACCCCAGCAGGTGCCCTGGCCCCGGCATGCCTCTCTGCGGGGTGATGGAAGCCTGAGAGATCAAAATATCCCTATGCTGCTGTCTTTGACTTTGTGGGTGTCCCTGTAGAGCCTTTTCCTTAACCCACACCTCGTGGTGGCATATTCATCCCACCCCTCCGCAGGGCCAGCGCCAGCCCACAAGGATGCAGGGGGTGGGGCAGAACCCAGACCTGGAGCGCAGACTCCCCTCCTGCTGTGCCAATCCTAAGCTATCCTGGGAAAGAGGCGGTGTGGGCTCCTGTTGGAGGCTGGCTGCATTGAGCTGGTGGGCAGGGGACCCCACCCTGTGCACTCTCTTCCCTGCACCTTCTTTAAGACCCAGGGACATCCTGTGATGACTCGGGTGCCAGCACTGTCCCTTCATCCCCAAGCAAAATGAACCCACCTTTCCCAAGGAGGCCGACTACGACACGCGCTTTGTGATCTGAGGTGCTAGGAAATGAAGGCAGCCTGGTGGCCAATGTTGCAGACACTGAACACAGCCCAGGAGGGCTAAAAACAGAGCAAGGATCTTGAAAAAAGCTAGCACGGGGGGTGGGCAAGGCGCGAGGGGCAGAGGCGCACCGCCATCTTCACCCCAACCCAGCTCACAGTGGCCCCGCTGTGCCAGTCTGGCTGGTCCTGGGATGTAAGATGAGTCACGATGTCCGATATGTGCTCAGAGCTACTGCTGGGCATGAAGAGCGTGCGCCACACCTTGCAGGGAGCAGGTGCCAGGTCCCTGGAAAACCTGGTCTGGTCTCCAGATGTGAAGCCGTAACCGAGGTCCCCCAGAGCTCCATGGAGGCCTGGGGCACAAGAGACCCCAATGCACAGGGTCCGGTACGCCACACACCCTCACCCCTCAGGCACCACAGGGAAAGCAGGCTCAGGATCCAAAAGAGAGAGGCTGCTGGGAGAAAACGCTTTGTCAACACTTCAGGGTGGACTGATACACCCGGTGGGGACGGGGCCTGAATGGCCCCAAGAACCGCCACTTACACCAGCTTTTCGCCCTGACCATGGGGGGACCAACAATGACTGTGTAGGTTGGGCCTGTTCAGGTTGGAGGCAGGCAGACAGGAGTGAAGTCCAGTTCATGCTCCGCGGCCCTGCAGTGCATCCCCACAGATGGGGGCCTTTCTCTAATTTGCTCGAAGGCATCATATAGGCTGGCAGGGGTGGTCCTGCCAAACACCAGCTTCTGCCTGGAGCCACGGTCACCAACATCTGGCTGAGCTGGGCCATATTTTCCAAGGAAGAAAGTCTCCTAACCCTTGGTTGGAATGTGGGGGTGAACTTCCCCTGATATGGGAAAAAGTCAATAAAAGAGTTGCAGGAAAGGCTTACCATAACTCCCCGTAGAGGGAGCAGCTCAGGACCTAGGTGCTGCAGCCAAGCTTTGGGTTTGAACCCAGACGTGCTGTGCAAACTTGGGCAAACTACATGGTGTCTCTGTGCCCCCATTTCCAGGAACAATATTACAGCTCCCTCTGAGGGTGCTTAGAACAATGCGTGGTCCACAGTGCCATATGTGTGTTAGCTCTTACTGGCTTTTATTCTTTCAAGGGTCTACGCAAGAGAAAAAAAAAATGATTGTTTTCTGAATCCTAAAAGAAAACTGCGGCATTTTAAATGTACAGAACAGTTAAATAAACGTTGGCAATGTGATCCCAGCCAGACAAGTGCCACTCAGTTCTGAGGTACTGATATGCAAATGATATGGGAACTCATTGTCTTGATAGTGGAAGTTCCAAAGGTCACACGCAAAAAAATGATCCCAAGGATGAGGAACCTCAGTCTGCACTTGCCTCGAACTTGGGGACATCCTGAGGGCACAGACCTGGGGCCCTCCTTCCTGGTGACGGTCCATCACCCACTTCCTAGGAGTCACTTCTCCCAGCTCCAGCCAAGAGGTCAGAGTCGAAAGCCTAGAACCTGTTTTTTTAAAGACTCACACATACGTGAATGGATCACCAACGAGAGTTGGGAGACCACTGGGACCCCTTCATATGCCGACAGGATAATCCAAAGTCTGAAGAAAACCTCAAATACACCAACCCACTTAAAAAACTCACTTCAGAAATAAATGCTCGAGTCACGGCATGGCTGGTGAAACCACAGCCCACAGTTCAGAGGCATTTACCACAATGTCGCAGGACAGGACTTCCACGTTCCAAAGTGACGGGACCAGACCAGCTTCCAGGTTTCAGGAACCCGGAGGATGAGTCTGTGCTGACTGGTTCTTTCCAGTACCTTCTGGGTTCTTGATCCAGCTCACACTGGAGGGGTGGAGAAGCCCTTAGAAGCTGCCTCTCAAGACAGAGGCCTCTTGTAGCAAAGACAGGTCAAAGATTGGAGCTGAAAGTGGCTGCCGGCGTTCTCTTCCCTGGGGACTGCCTGCCTGATGCACAAGGACCGGCCTCCACGGCCGCCTTTAGAACTTGGGCCGGATCTGGCTACCAATTATACTCTCACTGACTTAATGTCTTTCTCTATGTTGACTCACTCTTGTTTTTACTTAAATACCTACTTTACCTTGGTCCTAAGCAAGAAAGTCCACAAATCACAGCTTTGATGTTACTAATTATATATGTTTTCTAATACACCTCAACATAAATAATTACTAATGAGATGAAAGACATTTGTCTGCGCACCATCTAAAAATCATCTCCACACGCCACACTGCACAAGAAGACGGATTCAGTGGAGGTCCTCCCTGGTCTCATAAACTCGCCAGATTAGATGTAAGACCTTGCCACTTGCTGCTCAAAGACACCCCACCGTACTGACCCTCCCGCCCTCGGCGCACGGCTGTGTTCTTACAAAACCCATTCCGTAGGTTTCTCCACCCCTGGGTCTAGGATTGTATCAGCCTCCATCCCAGGAGTAGCCGGACACACATCCTGCCACCCCAGCCAGAAGACCCCCAACTCCAAGACATCAGATGTGGCCATAACTGCCATTCTTTTTGAACGGTCTTTTAAAGGAGAAATGAGCGTGCATCTGGCCTTTGGCCAATATGCTAACCCTTGGAGGACCTGTCTTGTCATCAGTCCAGAGTGCTCCTGGTTTGCCATTTCCTTGTTCACCTGGTGGCCAAGTCCCACAGGTAGGTTTGAAAGGTGACCATACCTTGTGACAATAGAACCCTCACTGCCTGGCTTCTCTGCGTGGACACAGATGGCAAGAAAACCCAAACGTACAATAGGAGTAGAAGGATGCGACAAACCGTGATACAGGCACATGATGGAATACTGGGGAGCTGTGAAGAAGGAGCGTTCATTATTTTTGTTTTTAAAAAACTATGGATTTATAGGTATCTCTGTGCACAAAAAAAAAAATTTGGATGGGATTGACCAGAATGTTTATAATGATTATCTTTGGGTAGAAGGATCTTGGGTTATTTTAAAAAATGTTTTTAGTTTATTGGTGTTTTGAGGCTTTCCTACAATGAACATATATTGCTTATATTATAAAAAATAATAAATGAGAAAATGGTTTTTTATAGCAACATGGAAAAAGCTTATGATAGAATGTTACATGTTAAAAGTGAGGTTGCAACTACGTGGAAAAATCGATTGTCAAGGAAAAAGGGTTGTCAGGGCAGTGGGAGTTATAGAAGGACTTTTTTAAAATGTGGGCTCCCTAGAATTTAGATGCAGCTCGAGCAAGGGGCAGTGGGGGCTGGACCAGCCCGGACAAAGTGGCTACTCTTTGGGAGAATGGGGACTTGGAAGAGAAGTTCCGATCGGATTGTACGCCTCAGCTTGTGTTCTAATGTTTCTCACTGTTTTTCCAAAATTTTCTGTTACTTTTATAGATTTTTTAAAAATTAAAAGAGAAAAACAAAACAGGAAGGAGGCGTGTGCATCAACTAGGAAAACCAGCCTGGGGTCTCCAGGAGGCTGGCAGTTCTTTCACAGTTTATGCAGGGGGCCCTTTCCTTCCTCCTGGGGACGAGGTGAGCCAAGGATGGGCTTCACAACTTGTGCTTCCTGAATGGCTCCTGTCCTCCCAACCCTTGTTGACAGAGTCTCAATGCTGTGTTTGCTTTCCTTATTGCCGAGGACGTGTCTAACACCAGGCTTCATCCTGCACAATCACAATTACGTGGGAAAACACCTCACCCACTAGGCCTGGCGCCAGGAGCCGTATCCTCGTGTCCTCACGGGCAGATGATTTGGGGGTGCCAACGGCGAGCACACAAGCCCACAGCCCTGCCCCTACCCAGCCATGCAAGGGGTTCCTTGCCCAGAGTGGGTGGCGTGTGTTGACAGCCGACAAGGAAGAATGTGGTGAGTGTCATAGGCTCCCTACTTCCCTCCCCGGCGAGGCTGGAAGCAACCTGGTGCGGAGAGAATGTGCCGAGCCCTGGAAGATGCCAGGGCTGTTCGGGGTAGAGAGGGAGCAGGGAGGCGGTATCCCACTGGAAATAATAAAATGCAGCGTCCCTGCCCAAAGTCGGAAAAATAAGGTCCACATGGTAACGTCTTGAGGCTCACACAGTAGGTCCAGCTCTATAGCCGCTTTCTCTGTTTGCCATCGGGAAACGTGAAGTCCTCGATTATTACTAGAGATGCGAGCTTTGCGTGGAGTCTCCGAAGCATCGTATCACCCCCCTGAGCCTCGGCTGTCTCATCTGTAACTCGGGCCAGTACCTCCCTCCCTGGGCTTTTATTTTCAGTCATGATTAAAATGAGGTAACGCATGTGAGGCACTCAGTGTGGTGTCGGCTCTGCTTCTCATTATTCGGGGAAAGAAGGATGAAAGCGCATAGGTGGCTGGTGGGTTTACACGCTTATCTGCAAAGCTGCTGTAGAAAGGGCAGGTGCTGGAAGGGGAGGTTCCCAGCTCCATAAATGAATGATTTGGTTTCGGGGCTGCACTTCCCGGAGGCTCAGCCGTCACTGTGTCACATTCTTGTCAGAAACTTTCAACAGCTCCAGGTGTCAGCAGAATGAAGGCCAAACCTTTAGCTGGCTTTCAAGATGCCTTACAACAGACCCCCCACCTACACATCTCCTCATAGTCCCCTCACTTCCTTTCAAAATGGGGTAGTTAAGAACCTGGGTTCGAATCCCCACTCTGTCACTTACTTGCTATGTGACCTTGTGGAACTGACTTAACCTCTCTGTGCCCTGGTTCTTCCATCTGTAAAATGAGGGGAAAATAGTGCCTACTTCATTGGGCTGGTATGAAAATGAAATTGTGACGCTGAAGCACCTTGTAAAGCGTCTGGCACAGAGGGATAAATGTCGGTGAGCAACTTCTCTCGTGCTTCTTGTACCTGTGTCCAACCGGACCACTTGCTGGATACCATGGACACTCTGGAAATTCCTATCAGCATGTTTTTCCTTATGCTCTTTCTCTGCTAGAGAGCCTTCCCTTCAGGCCCAGCTCCCGTGTCACCTCTTCTGAGAAACTTCCCAGTCCCCACTGAATGGAAGTCATCGTCCCTCCACCGTAGCCCCGTAATATTTTCTTCACACCAACCACTCCTATTTTATTTGCCCCCATCTGCCTCATACCACGGCTGTTTATATTCCTCTCCAACCTATGCTACTGGGCGGGCAGCTCCCTGCACAGACTCCCTGATGGGTGACCTTGGAACTCTGGCACACAGTAGGTGCTCAATAAATACGTCTGGACTTCAGGGCTGGGATCAGTGTAGACATTCAGCTGCTATGCCCTGGTATGCAACCTGGTATGGTTGCAAGGGGTGGTTACGGTTGGAAACCTCTGCAACTGGAAGGTGCCTTTCACCTAAACATTCCAAACATCCCCTCTGCTTGCGGGCGTGAGGGGCCGTGGAGCGGGGGGCACCCGGTCTCCCTCCATCCTCCTGCCCCTTTGAGCAGGGAGAAAGCTACCCCGCCGCCACCTTGAGCTCGCACTGCTGGCCTCCAGACCCGTGAGAAAGTGAGTTCCTGTTGCCTCACCCCCCAGGCTGTGGTACTCCGTTTCAGCAGCCCTAGCAGACCAACACAGGCTGTAAAGACGGAAGGAGCGGAGACTTGATGGTGAGTGGGGGTGCAGGTGGAGGAGCCTGGAGGATGGGCAAGAGGCAGCAGGGTGGCCTCCCCCGTCCCGTCGCAATGGTTTCGCCCTAGGGGGGTGAATCTATTCTTTTTTTCCCCCAACCGGGGGATGCCAAACCTTCTGCGGAAACACACTCCCACGCCTTGGAAGTCCCTCCTCCTTGTCAGGTTAAAGGCAACATGGGGCACGTTAAACCTGTTTGTTTGTTTGTTTACTTAGGCAGAGACAAAGAGTGAATGTCCAAAACTTTTAGCAAGAAGACCTTGCAGTTTTTCCCACGAAGAGGCCAGCCATGGCTTCCTGTGGCACTCAGAACAAAACCCAAAGTCCTTACAAAGCCCCCGAGGCCTGGGCCCCGCCCGTGTCCAGACTCACCCCCCTGCCCCCCCTTCCCTCCCTCACTTCTGCTCCTCCAGTACTCCAAGATCGTTCCACCTCTGGTCCTTTGCACTTGCTGTTCCCGCTGCGTGGGACAGTGCCCCCTGGAGCACGGGGCCCCGGCAGCCTCCCCAGCTCTCCCCGCCGTGCATCGGCATGGCTCAGCGAGCTCCGGAAAAACACACGCCAGGGCCTCCTGCACAGCGACGCTGACTCGGCAGATGGAGGCGGGGCCTGGCGTCTGTGTATTAATTTAATCTTCCGCACGGAATCTGATGCACAGGCAGGGCTGAGGCCATCACCCTAGATCTTCATAGAGCTGGCTTCTTTGAAGCCTCAGTTCAAATGTCACCTCCCAGCGGTGAGCCGCATCCCCCAGAGCGCTCTAGTCCACGGCCCTATTCCCCGCACCCCCTCCCCCCCCCCAGAACCGCATATCATCAGAGAGGATCTAATCATTCGCAGGTTTCCTCTCTCCCTTCACTGGAGTTTTACACTCCCTGCGAGAGAGCCCCGGGCTCCCTCCTTCCCAGCTTTGCCCCTGCAGCAGACTTTCTCTGTCCCTTACAATAGCCACTATCCACATGTGGCAACTATTGGGCGCTGGAAACACCACTAGTCAAACTGAGATGTGCTCTCGGTGCAAAACACAATCCAGATTTCCAAGAAATCGTACGGAAAAGAGAGACGTAAAATATTAATCTTTTGCAAGACCAAAAGAGTTCTGGAGACGAGTTGCACAACACTGTGAATGTACTTAACGCCGCTGAACTGTGGGCTTAGAAATGCTTGAGACGGTAAAAGTTTATGTTTTGTTTTTTACCACAATTAAAAATTTTAAAAGACGCGTTGAACATAAAAAATCTCATTAATAATTTTTCATATTGATTACAGCGAGCCCCTGCTCTCAAGGGTCCAGGAAGAGAACTAAGTAATTCATAATCTCTGATCTCCTCCAGCTCACCCATCCAGATCCGCCTGCCAGCCCTCTCAAGTTCAAGGACTCCGCAGAACCGGTCCTGGCCCAAGTGGTCATTCTTGTTCAAGGCAGTTGTGGCGGGTGGCGCTGGGCCCAGCCCGATCCGCGAGGGGGCCCTGCCTATGGCCCTGAAGCTTGTGCGGCCACAGCTATGCGTAGGGGTGGCCACTCCCCTCTGCCCTGTGGCTGCAGGCCTGGGCCCACCCAAGACCCCGTATCTGGGGCTCCGATCCACTTGAGCAGGGCTCCCTGTGATATCTAACGTGAGACCGCCTTGGAGGGCCTTTGTCGTAAGAGGCACAGATCCGAACCCCTTGGAATGGGGAAGAGGTTTGCAATGCACGGAATCACAGTTCCGCCGTCTCCAGGCTCCCATTATGTCTTTAAATTGTGCGTTTGAACTTGAGGAAACCGCTCGGGTCTGGTCAAAGAGACAGTTGACAGAAGAAGCCAATGAAGACCTGATCCCCTTGGTGACAGCTGGGTGTCCACGAGTCTGACCACAGAAGGAACAAAAATCCCGCTATCTGGGGACCTCAGAGCACCCTGCTGTAGGGGAGAGCCCACGGGCCGAGCGCCCAGGGCAGGGCCTGGAGCAGTCATCCTCGGGGGGAGATGGTGGCCCCGCAGAAGTGTGAGACCAAGGCCCGCAAACTTGCTACTCAAAACACCGACTCCAGCAGCAGAGCAGTGCCACCCGGCAGCTCCTTGGAGACACCACATTTGGGCCGAGAAGAATCTGCTCTCACCGAGTGCCAGGGGACTCATGTGCATGTCAGAATTTGAGATGTGCTGGCCTGGACTTCGTTACCATTAAGTCAGGGGTCTCAAACTCAAATGTTTTCAGGCGCCAAGCAGGTGATGTTAAAAAAAAATGAAGCCGTGTCAGACCCAGCTGATTATTCCCATTTAAAAATGTGAGCTCAGCATGACCAGATCTTCCAATTTTTCAAGAGAATCTGGAAATCCAGATGCCAAAGTGAAATTTCCCGATTCAAAAATTACTGTGTGGGTCACACAAAGTAAGGCCTGTGGGGCACCAGCCTGCAACCCTGCCCACAGGCCTTGGGGCAGGCAAGGTGCCGTAAGCTCTGGGCAAGCTTTCTGAGCTTAGGGCAGCCTCCCAGGCGTGGCAAGAGGACACAGTAGGGACTCAAGGGGGGCCGGGACAGAGGTTCTGAAACTCGGCTGCAGAATGGAACCACCTGCAGATCTTTAAAAAAGTCTGATGGGGCCGGCCCGGTGGCGCAGCGGTTAAGTTCGCACATTCCAGTTTCGGCGGCTCAGGGTTCGCCAGTTTGAATCCCAGGTGCGGACATGGCACCACTCATCAAGCCATGCTGTGGTAGGCGTCCCACATAGAAAGTAGAGGAAGATGGGCACGGATGTTAGCTCAGGGCCAGTCTTCCTCAGCAAAAAGGAGGAAAATTGGCAGCAGATGTTAGCTCAGGGCTAATCTTCCTCAAAAAAAAAAAAAAATGTGTTTAAAAAAGTCTTATTTACTCCATCTGGGTGTGACCCGAGCATCCAGCTTTTGACAAGTCCCCCGGGGCACACCAACCGCAGCGGAGTGTGGGAGCCACAGCTGCAGCGGGCAGCAAGCTCTCTCAGGAAGGGCCCAGCAGTCACGGTTCGGCCTCTCCGGTCACAGGGTCTGGGTCGCAGCCACTCAATGCTGCCGTGGCAGTATGAAAGCAGCCACAGATAATGTGAGATGATCGAACGTGGCTGTGTTTCAATAACACTTGATTTATAAACACTGAATTTTGAATTTCATTTAATTTGCACGTGTCACGGAATATTATTTTTCTATTGATTTTTTTCAACCATGGAAAAACCATTCTTAGCTCGTAGGCTGCCCCAAACAGGTGGTGGGCCGAACTTGGCCTTCGGGCCGTGGCTTCTGCCCCCTGGGCTAGAGAAGTGGATTGTGGGCGTGCTGGCCTGGGTGGCAGGCCCTCGCCTTCCCAGTATTTGTCTGCACAACCTCCCCTGCATGACCTCTGAAACCTCAGTGGCACCTGATGATGAAAAGGTTATGTTGACAAGGGCTGATCAAATTAGGCTTGATCTGGCTCCGGGCCAAAGACTTCAGATTGCACCCCGAATCCTCCATTGCCCTGGCAGGGGTTCAGGGAGCTGCCTTCCTACAGGTGACTCTGAGCCCCACCTCCCTGGCTGGCGATTTCACTGACCTTTAACCTGTAGTGACCATTTAACTACGCAGCGGACACTGCTCAGAGTTCTACCTGCACCATCTCATTTCCTTTTCATGGCAGCTCCGACAGAGAGAGAGAACCAGTGTATACCCATGTGTTCTGTTATGTACCCATTTTTTAGATGAGGAAACTGAGGCACAGAGAGGTCAGGTGATTTGCCCAAAGTCACACAGTGAGAGTACATCAGAATTGAACCCATGGCTGTCTGACTCCAGAACCTGCTCTCATAACCACTTTGCTATATTGCCTCTCAGTAACCTATGTTAAGGGCGATCCATAATCCATCACCATCACCAGTCACCCCAGTGCCCAAACACAACCTTCTCAAGGACGAGCCTTGGGCGGCAAACCTGGGCTCTCTGCACCTTGATTGGCATCCAGATACCACTCAACCTTCTCTGCCTTGAGCTGCAGCCAGACCTGGAACACCCACGACAGATTCTGCACCCTCTCCAGGAAGAAGGAAGCTGGCAGAGCTGCCCCGCACGGTTGTGCAGGTCGGCACTGCACAGCTTTGGGGGCATCATTCACAAGGCAGTCTGTGTGAACAACACGCCTGGAGTTGTGGAGCACTCGCCCCTACAGCGGTCCTCAGCAGCCCTGGAGGCTGGAGCTGAGATGCTCACAGTTGCCCGGTGTAGGATTGACTTGGGTGCCCACCGTTACTGCTGTTCAGAAACAAGTCATCAAAAAGGGAGAGGGGTCCAGAGGAAATGCTGCCATGCATGGTTGGGGTCTGGGCTGGCAGCTGTGGGGAAGCCTTTGGGTCAGGAGCAGGAAGTGGCTGACTCTTCCTGGGATCTCCTCCATCCAGCTTGGACCAGGTACCTGAGCCCCCCGCCGATCTCTCTCAGTCTGGACGGATGGCAGCTGCAGCTCTGAGCTCTCAGTCCTGCTCCAGTGAGAGCTGCCCTTCTCATCCCTCCCACCCCGGCTCACTGGGAAGAGAGAAGGGCCCTGGAGCGGTCTCTCCAGTCCTGCCCTCCAGCTGCCCTGTGTGAGCCCTCCAGTGCCCGTTCTCACGCTGGGCAGCACCTGCCCCTCACCATTCAGAGCTGCTGGGAACTCCCAACCAAACTCCCCAAGCTCTCCACTTCACCGCTGCTCCCCTTGCCAGAATGTTCTCCTTTGTTTGTTTTGCTTTTATGATTTGAGCCAGGCCCTGTGCCAGCGCTTTACATGCAGCAGCTCTTGTGACCCTCACCACAGCCCTATGAGGCAGGAACTGTGATCATCTCCCTTTTTATTTTTTGAGGAAGACTGGCCCTGAGTTGACATCCGTGCCCATCTTCCTCTACTTTATATGTGGGACTCCTGCCACAGCATGGCTTGTTAAGCGGTGCGTAGGTCCCCACCCAGGATCTGAACCAGTGCACCCCAGGCCACTGAAGCAGAGCGCAGGAACTTAACCACTACGCCAAAGGGCCGGCCCCTCCGATCATCCCCATACTACAGACAAGGACTCTGAGGTTCAGAGAAGTTACATTACTTGCTCAAAGTCACACAGCTAGAAAGTGTCATAGCTAGGATTCAGATTTGCGTCTTCTAGACTTTAGAGGCCAAGCTCTTAACGATCTTTCTAGGGGACAGATGTGTCATGTCCTCTGGGTCCGTTTCTCCATCTGTAGGTTGGGCCTTGAGTCTGGGAAGCCATGTGAGTGAGCATGATGCTGCTGTTGGTGATGATGGGGATGACAGTGATGATGATGATGATGGGAGTGGTGATGATGGTGATGATGATGTGATGA